>NC_072418.2:68077500-68082500 GCF_028858775.2 Pan troglodytes
GTTAGGGTTAGGGTTAGGGTTAGGGTTAGGGTTAGGGTTAGGGTTAGGGTTAGGGTTAGGGTTAGGGTTAGGGTTAGGGTTAGGGTTAGGGTTAGGGTTAGGGTTAGGGTTAGGGTTAGGGTTAGGGTTAGGGTTAGGGTTAGGGTTAGGGTTAGGGTTAGGGTTAGGGTTAGGGTTAGGGTTAGGGTTAGGGTTAGGGTTAGGGTTAGGGTTAGGGTTAGGGTTAGGGTTAGGGTTAGGGTTAGGGTTAGGGTTAGGGTTAGGGTTAGGGTTAGGGTTAGGGTTAGGTTAGGGTTAGGGTTAGGGTTAGGGTTAGGGTTAGGGTTAGGGTTAGGGTTAGGGTTAGGGTTAGGGTTAGGGTTAGGGTTAGGGTTAGGGTTAGGGTTAGGGTTAGGGTTAGGGTTAGGGTTAGGGTTAGGGTTAGGGTTAGGGTTAGGGTTAGGGTTAGGGTTAGGGTTAGGGTTAGGGTTAGGGTTAGGGTTAGGGTTAGGGTTAGGGTTAGGGTTAGGGTTAGGGTTAGGGTTAGGGTTAGGGTTAGGGTTAGGGTTAGGGTTAGGGTTAGGGTTAGGGTTAGGGTTAGGGTTAGGGTTAGGGTTAGGGTTAGGGTTAGGGTTAGGGTTAGGGTTAGGGTTAGGGTTAGGGTTAGGGTTAGGGTTAGGGTTAGGGTTAGGGTTAGGGTTAGGGTTAGGGTTAGGGTTAGGGTTAGGGTTAGGGTTAGGGTTAGGGTTAGGGTTAGGGTTAGGGTTAGGGTTAGGGTTAGGGTTAGGGTTAGGGTTAGGGTTAGGGTTAGGGTTAGGGTTAGGGTTAGGGTTAGGGTTAGGGTTAGGGTTAGGGTTAGGGTTAGGGTTAGGGTTAGGGTTAGGGTTAGGGTTAGGGTTAGGGTTAGGGTTAGGGTTAGGGTTAGGGTTAGGGTTAGGGTTAGGGTTAGGGTTAGGGTTAGGGTTAGGGTTAGGGTTAGGGTTAGGGTTAGGGTTAGGGTTAGGGTTAGGGTTAGGGTTAGGGTTAGGGTTAGGGTTAGGGTTAGGGTTAGGGTTAGGGTTAGGGTTAGGGTTAGGGTTAGGGTTAGGGTTAGGGTTAGGGTTAGGGTTAGGGTTAGGGTTAGGGTTAGGGTTAGGGTTAGGGTTAGGGTTAGGGTTAGGGTTAGGGTTAGGGTTAGGGTTAGGGTTAGGGTTAGGGTTAGGGTTAGGGTTAGGGTTAGGGTTAGGGTTAGGGTTAGGGTTAGGGTTAGGGTTAGGGTTAGGGTTAGGGTTAGGGTTAGGGTTAGGGTTAGGGTTAGGGTTAGGGTTAGGGTTAGGGTTAGGGTTAGGGTTAGGGTTAGGGTTAGGGTTAGGGTTAGGGTTAGGGTTAGGGTTAGGGTTAGGGTTAGGGTTAGGGTTAGGGTTAGGGTTAGGGTTAGGGTTAGGGTTAGGGTTAGGGTTAGGGTTAGGGTTAGGGTTAGGGTTAGGGTTAGGGTTAGGGTTAGGGTTAGGGTTAGGGTTAGGGTTAGGGTTAGGGTTAGGGTTAGGGTTAGGGTTAGGGTTAGGGTTAGGGTTAGGGTTAGGGTTAGGGTTAGGGTTAGGGTTAGGGTTAGGGTTAGGGTTAGGGTTAGGGTTAGGGTTAGGGTTAGGGTTAGGGTTAGGGTTAGGGTTAGGGTTAGGGTTAGGGTTAGGGTTAGGGTTAGGGTTAGGGTTAGGGTTAGGGTTAGGGTTAGGGTTAGGGTTAGGGTTAGGGTTAGGGTTAGGGTTAGGGTTAGGGTTAGGGTTAGGGTTAGGGTTAGGGTTAGGGTTAGGGTTAGGGTTAGGGTTAGGGTTAGGGTTAGGGTTAGGGTTAGGGTTAGGGTTAGGGTTAGGGTTAGGGTTAGGGTTAGGGTTAGGGTTAGGGTTAGGGTTAGGGTTAGGGTTAGGGTTAGGGTTAGGGTTAGGGTTAGGGTTAGGGTTAGGGTTAGGGTTAGGGTTAGGGTTAGGGTTAGGGTTAGGGTTAGGGTTAGGGTTAGGGTTAGGGTTAGGGTTAGGGTTAGGGTTAGGGTTAGGGTTAGGGTTAGGGTTAGGGTTAGGGTTAGGGTTAGGGTTAGGGTTAGGGTTAGGGTTAGGGTTAGGGTTAGGGTTAGGGTTAGGGTTAGGGTTAGGGTTAGGGTTAGGGTTAGGGTTAGGGTTAGGGTTAGGGTTAGGGTTAGGGTTAGGGTTAGGGTTAGGGTTAGGGTTAGGGTTAGGGTTAGGGTTAGGGTTAGGGTTAGGGTTAGGGTTAGGGTTAGGGTTAGGGTTAGGGTTAGGGTTAGGGTTAGGGTTAGGGTTAGGGTTAGGGTTAGGGTTAGGGTTAGGGTTAGGGTTAGGGTTAGGGTTAGGGTTAGGGTTAGGGTTAGGGTTAGGGTTAGGGTTAGGGTTAGGGTTAGGGTTAGGGTTAGGGTTAGGGTTAGGGTTAGGGTTAGGGTTAGGGTTAGGGTTAGGGTTAGGGTTAGGGTTAGGGTTAGGGTTAGGGTTAGGGTTAGGGTTAGGGTTAGGGTTAGGGTTAGGGTTAGGGTTAGGGTTAGGGTTAGGGTTAGGGTTAGGGTTAGGGTTAGGGTTAGGGTTAGGGTTAGGGTTAGGGTTAGGGTTAGGGTTAGGGTTAGGGTTAGGGTTAGGGTTAGGGTTAGGGTTAGGGTTAGGGTTAGGGTTAGGGTTAGGGTTAGGGTTAGGGTTAGGGTTAGGGTTAGGGTTAGGGTTAGGGTTAGGGTTAGGGTTAGGGTTAGGGTTAGGGTTAGGGTTAGGGTTAGGGTTAGGGTTAGGGTTAGGGTTAGGGTTAGGGTTAGGGTTAGGGTTAGGGTTAGGGTTAGGGTTAGGGTTAGGGTTAGGGTTAGGGTTAGGGTTAGGGTTAGGGTTAGGGTTAGGGTTAGGGTTAGGGTTAGGGTTAGGGTTAGGGTTAGGGTTAGGGTTAGGGTTAGGGTTAGGGTTAGGGTTAGGGTTAGGGTTAGGGTTAGGGTTAGGGTTAGGGTTAGGGTTAGGGTTAGGGTTAGGGTTAGGGTTAGGGTTAGGGTTAGGGTTAGGGTTAGGGTTAGGGTTAGGGTTAGGGTTAGGGTTAGGGTTAGGGTTAGGGTTAGGGTTAGGGTTAGGGTTAGGGTTAGGGTTAGGGTTAGGGTTAGGGTTAGGGTTAGGGTTAGGGTTAGGGTTAGGGTTAGGGTTAGGGTTAGGGTTAGGGTTAGGGTTAGGGTTAGGGTTAGGGTTAGGGTTAGGGTTAGGGTTAGGGTTAGGGTTAGGGTTAGGGTTAGGGTTAGGGTTAGGGTTAGGGTTAGGGTTAGGGTTAGGGTTAGGGTTAGGGTTAGGGTTAGGGTTAGGGTTAGGGTTAGGGTTAGGGTTAGGGTTAGGGTTAGGGTTAGGGTTAGGGTTAGGGTTAGGGTTAGGGTTAGGGTTAGGGTTAGGGTTAGGGTTAGGGTTAGGGTTAGGGTTAGGGTTAGGGTTAGGGTTAGGGTTAGGGTTAGGGTTAGGGTTAGGGTTAGGGTTAGGGTTAGGGTTAGGGTTAGGGTTAGGGTTAGGGTTAGGGTTAGGGTTAGGGTTAGGGTTAGGGTTAGGGTTAGGGTTAGGGTTAGGGTTAGGGTTAGGGTTAGGGTTAGGGTTAGGGTTAGGGTTAGGGTTAGGGTTAGGGTTAGGGTTAGGGTTAGGGTTAGGGTTAGGGTTAGGGTTAGGGTTAGGGTTAGGGTTAGGGTTAGGGTTAGGGTTAGGGTTAGGGTTAGGGTTAGGGTTAGGGTTAGGGTTAGGGTTAGGGTTAGGGTTAGGGTTAGGGTTAGGGTTAGGGTTAGGGTTAGGGTTAGGGTTAGGGTTAGGGTTAGGGTTAGGGTTAGGGTTAGGGTTAGGGTTAGGGTTAGGGTTAGGGTTAGGGTTAGGGTTAGGGTTAGGGTTAGGGTTAGGGTTAGGGTTAGGGTTAGGGTTAGGGTTAGGGTTAGGGTTAGGGTTAGGGTTAGGGTTAGGGTTAGGGTTAGGGTTAGGGTTAGGGTTAGGGTTAGGGTTAGGGTTAGGGTTAGGGTTAGGGTTAGGGTTAGGGTTAGGGTTAGGGTTAGGGTTAGGGTTAGGGTTAGGGTTAGGGTTAGGGTTAGGGTTAGGGTTAGGGTTAGGGTTAGGGTTAGGGTTAGGGTTAGGGTTAGGGTTAGGGTTAGGGTTAGGGTTAGGGTTAGGGTTAGGGTTAGGGTTAGGGTTAGGGTTAGGGTTAGGGTTAGGGTTAGGGTTAGGGTTAGGGTTAGGGTTAGGGTTAGGGTTAGGGTTAGGGTTAGGGTTAGGGTTAGGGTTAGGGTTAGGGTTAGGGTTAGGGTTAGGGTTAGGGTTAGGGTTAGGGTTAGGGTTAGGGTTAGGGTTAGGGTTAGGGTTAGGGTTAGGGTTAGGGTTAGGGTTAGGGTTAGGGTTAGGGTTAGGGTTAGGGTTAGGGTTAGGGTTAGGGTTAGGGTTAGGGTTAGGGTTAGGGTTAGGGTTAGGGTTAGGGTTAGGGTTAGGGTTAGGGTTAGGGTTAGGGTTAGGGTTAGGGTTAGGGTTAGGGTTAGGGTTAGGGTTAGGGTTAGGGTTAGGGTTAGGGTTAGGGTTAGGGTTAGGGTTAGGGTTAGGGTTAGGGTTAGGGTTAGGGTTAGGGTTAGGGTTAGGGTTAGGGTTAGGGTTAGGGTTAGGGTTAGGTTAGGGTTAGGGTTAGGGTTAGGGTTAGGGTTAGGGTTAGGGTTAGGGTTAGGGTTAGGGTTAGGGTTAGGGTTAGGGTTAGGGTTAGGGTTAGGGTTAGGGTTAGGGTTAGGGTTAGGGTTAGGGTTAGGGTTAGGGTTAGGGTTAGGGTTAGGGTTAGGGTTAGGGTTAGGGTTAGGGTTAGGGTTAGGGTTAGGGTTAGGGTTAGGGTTAGGGTTAGGGTTAGGGTTAGGGTTAGGGTTAGGGTTAGGGTTAGGGTTAGGGTTAGGGTTAGGGTTAGGGTTAGGGTTAGGGTTAGGGTTAGGGTTAGGGTTAGGGTTAGGGTTAGGGTTAGGGTTAGGGTTAGGGTTAGGGTTAGGGTTAGGGTTAGGGTTAGGGTTAGGGTTAGGGTTA
>NC_072419.2:0-2500 GCF_028858775.2 Pan troglodytes
CTAACCTAACCTATAATAATAAATATAACCTACTAACTACTAACCCTAACCCTAACCCTAACCCTAACCCTAACCCAAACCCTAACCCTAACCCTAACCCTAACCCTAACCCTAACCCTAACCCTAACCCTAACCCTAACCCTAACCCTAACCCTAACCCTAACCCTAACCCTAACCCTAACCCTAACCCTAACCCTAACCCTAACCCTAACCCTAACCCTAACCCTAACCCTAACCCTAACCCTAACCCTAACCCTAACCCTAACCCTAACCCTAACCCTAACCCTAACCCTAACCCTAACCCTAACCCTAACCCTAACCCTAACCCTAACCCTAACCCTAACCCTAACCCTAACCCTAACCCTAACCCTAACCCTAACCCTAACCCTAACCCTAACCCTAACCCTAACCCTAACCCTAACCCTAACCCTAACCCTAACCCTAACCCTAACCCTAACCCTAACCCTAACCCTAACCCTAACCCTAACCCTAACCCTAACCCTAACCCTAACCCTAACCCTAACCCTAACCCTAACCCTAACCCTAACCCTAACCCTAACCCTAACCCTAACCCTAACCCTAACCCTAACCCTAACCCTAACCCTAACCCTAACCCTAACCCTAACCCTAACCCTAACCCTAACCCTAACCCTAACCCTAACCCTAACCCTAACCCTAACCCTAACCCTAACCCTAACCCTAACCCTAACCCTAACCCTAACCCTAACCCTAACCCTAACCCTAACCCTAACCCTAACCCTAACCCTAACCCTAACCCTAACCCTAACCCTAACCCTAACCCTAACCCTAACCCTAACCCTAACCCTAACCCTAACCCTAACCCTAACCCTAACCCTAACCCTAACCCTAACCCTAACCCTAACCCTAACCCTAACCCTAACCCTAACCCTAACCCTAACCCTAACCCTAACCCTAACCCTAACCCTAACCCTAACCCTAACCCTAACCCTAACCCTAACCCTAACCCTAACCCTAACCCTAACCCTAACCCTAACCCTAACCCTAACCCTAACCCTAACCCTAACCCTAACCCTAACCCTAACCCTAACCCTAACCCTAACAACCCTAACCCTAACCCTAACCCTAACCCCTAACCCTAACCCTAACCCTAACCCTAACCCTAACCCTAACCCTAACCCTAACCCTAACCCTAACCCTAACCCTAACCCTAACCCTAACCCTAACCCTAACCCTAACCCTAACCCTAACCCTAACCCTAACCCTAACCCTAACCCTAACCCTAACCCTAACCCTAACCCTAACCCTAACCCTAACCCTAACCCTAACCCTAACCCTAACCCTAACCCTAACCCTAACCCTAACCCTAACCCTAACCCTAACCCTAACCCTAACCCTAACCCTAACCCTAACCCTAACCCTAACCCTAACCCTAACCCTAACCCTAACCCTAACCCTAACCCTAACCCTAACCCTAACCCTAACCCTAACCCTAACCCTAACCCTAACCCTAACCCTAACCCTAACCCTAACCCTAACCCTAACCCTAACCCTAACCCTAACCCTAACCCTAACCCTAACCCTAACCCTAACCCTAACCCTAACCCTAACCCTAACCCTAACCCTAACCCTAACCCTAACCCTAACCCTAACCCTAACCCTAACCCTAACCCTAACCCTAACCCTAACCCTAACCCTAACCCTAACCCTAACCCTAACCCTAACCCTAACCCTAACCCTAACCCTAACCCTAACCCTAACCCTAACCCTAACCCTAACCCTAACCCTAACCCTAACCCTAACCCTAACCCTAACCCTAACCCTAACCCTAACCCTAACCCTAACCCTAACCCTAACCCTAACCCTAACCCTAACCCTAACCCTAACCCTAACCCTAACCCTAACCCTAACCCTAACCCTAACCCTAACCCTAACCCTAACCCTAACCCTAACCCTAACCCTAACCCTAACCCTAACCCTAACCCTAACCCTAACCCTAACCCTAACCCTAACCCTAACCCTAACCCTAACCCTAACCCTAACCCTAACCCTTACCCTAACCCTAACCCTAACCCTAACCCTAACCCTAACCCTAACCCTAACCCTAACCCTAACCCTAACCCTAACCCTAACCCTAACCCTAACCCTAACCCTAACCCTAACCCTAACCCTAACCCTAACCCTAACCCTAACCCTAACCCTAACCCTAACCCTAACCCTAACCCTAACCCTAACCCTAACCCTAACCCTAACCCTAACCCTAACCCTAACCCTAACCCTAACCCTAACCCTAACCCTAACCCTAACCCTAACCCTAACCCTAACCCTAACCCTAACCCTAACCCTAACCCTAACCCTAACCCTAACCCTAACCCTAACCCTAACCCTAACCCTAACCCTAACCCTAACCCTAACCCTAACCCTAACCCTAACCCTAACCCTAACCTAACCCTAACCCTAACCCTAACCCTAACCCTAACCCTAACCCTAACCCTAACCCTAACCCTAACCCTAACCCTAA
>NC_072419.2:5000-12500 GCF_028858775.2 Pan troglodytes
AACCCTAACCCTAACCCTAACCCTAACCCTAACCCTAACCCTAACCCTAACCCTAACCCTAACCCTAACCCTAACCCTAACCCTAACCCTAACCCTAACCCTAACCCTAACCCTAACCCTAACCCTAACCCTAACCCTAACCCTAACCCTAACCCTAACCCTAACCCTAACCCTAACCCTAACCCTAACCCTAACCCTAACCCTAACCCTAACCCTAACCCTAACCCTAACCCTAACCCTAACCCTAACCCTAACCCTAACCCTAACCCTAACCCTAACCCTAACCCTAACCCTAACCCTAACCCTAACCCTAACCCTAACCCTAACCCTAACCCTAACCCTAACCCTAACCCTAACCCTAACCCTAACCCTAACCCTAACCCTAACCCTAACCCTAACCCTAACCCTAACCCTAACCCTAACCCTAACCCTAACCCTAACCCTAACCCTAACCCTAACCCTAACCCTAACCCTAACCCTAACCCTAACCCTAACCCTAACCCTAACCCTAACCCTAACCCTAACCCTAACCCTAACCCTAACCCTAACCCTAACCCTAACCCTAACCCTAACCCTAACCCTAACCCTAACCCTAACCCTAACCCTAACCCTAACCCTAACCCTAACCCTAACCCTAACCCTAACCCTAACCCTAACCCTAACCCTAACCCTAACCCTAACCCTAACCCTAACCCTAACCCTAACCCTAACCCTAACCCTAACCCTAACCCTAACCCTAACCCTAACCCTAACCCTAACCCTAACCCTAACCCTAACCCTAACCCTAACCCTAACCCTAACCCTAACCCTAACCCTAACCCTAACCCTAACCCTAACCCTAACCCTAACCCTAACCCTAACCCTAACCCTAACCCTAACCCTAACCCTAACCCTAACCCTAACCCTAACCCTAACCCTAACCCTAACCCTAACCCTAACCCTAACCCTAACCCTAACCCTAACCCTAACTAACCCTAACCCTAACCCTAACCCTAACCCTAACCCTAACCCTAACCCTAACCCTAACCCTAACCCTAACCCTAACCCTAACCCTAACCCTAACCCTAACCCTAACCCTAACCCTAACCCTAACCCTAACCCTAACCCTAACCCTAACCCTAACCCTAACCCTAACCCTAACCCTAACCCTAACCCTAACCCTAACCCTAACCCTAACCCTAACCCTAACCCTAACCCTAACCCTAACCCTAACCCTAACCCTAACCCTAACCCTAACCCTAACCCTAACCCTAACCCTAACCCTAACCCTAACCCTAACCCTAACCCTAACCCTAACCCTAACCCTAACCCTAACCCTAACCCTAACCCTAACCCTAACCCTAACCCTAACCCTAACCCTAACCCTAACCCTAACCCTAACCCTAACCCTAACCCTAACCCTAACCCTAACCCTAACCCTAACCCTAACCCTAACCCTAACCCTAACCCTAACCCTAACCCTAACCCTAACCCTAACCCTAACCCTAACCCTAACCCTAACCCTAACCCTAACCCTAACCCTAACCCTAACCCTAACCCTAACCCTAACCCTAACCCTAACCCTAACCCTAACCCTAACCCTAACCCTAACCCTAACCCTAACCCTAACCCTAACCCTAACCCTAACCCTAACCCTAACCCTAACCCTAACCCTAACCCTAACCCTAACCCTAACCCTAACCCTAACCCTAACCCTAACCCTAACCCTAACCCTAACCCTAACCCTAACCCTAACCCTAACCCTAACCCTAACCCTAACCCTAACCCTAACCCTAACCCTAACCCTAACCCTAACCCTAACCCTAACCCTAACCCTAACCCTAACCCTAACCCTAACCCTAACCCTAACCCTAACCCTAACCCTAACCCTAACCCTAACCCTAACCCTAACCCTAACCCTAACCCTAACCCTAACCCTAACCCTAACCCTAACCCTAACCCTAACCCTAACCCTAACCCTAACCCTAACCCTAACCCTAACCCTAACCCTAACCCTAACCCTAACCCTAACCCTAACCCTAACCCTAACCCTAACCCTAACCCTAACCCTAACCCTAACCCTAACCCTAACCCTAACCCTAACCCTAACCCTAACCCTAACCCTAACCCTAACCCTAACCCTAACCCTAACCCTAACCCTAACCCTAACCCTAACCCTAACCCTAACCCTAACCCTAACCCTAACCCTAACCCTAACCCTAACCCTAACCCTAACCCTAACCCTAACCCTAACCCTAACCCTAACCCTAACCCTAACCCTAACCCTAACCCTAACCCTAACCCTAACCCTAACCCTAACCCTAACCCTAACCCTAACCCTAACCCTAACCCTAACCCTAACCCTAACCCTAACCCTAACCCTAACCCTAACCCTAACCCTAACCCTAACCCTAACCCTAACCCTAACCCTAACCCTAACCCTAACCCTAACCCTAACCCTAACCCTAACCCTAACCCTAACCCTAACCCTAACCCTAACCCTAACCCTAACCCTAACCCTAACCCTAACCCTAACCCTAACCCTAACCCTAACCCTAACCCTAACCCTAACCCTAACCCTAACCCTAACCCTAACCCTAACCCTAACCCTAACCCTAACCCTAACCCTAACCCTAACCCTAACCCTAACCCTAACCCTAACCCTAACCCTAACCCTAACCCTAACCCTAACCCTAACCCTAACCCTAACCCTAACCCTAACCCTAACCCTAACCCTAACCCTAACCCTAACCCTAACCCTAACCCTAACCCTAACCCTAACCCTAACCCTAACCCTAACCCTAACCCTAACCCTAACCCTAACCCTAACCCTAACCCTAACCCTAACCCTAACCCTAACCCTAACCCTAACCCTAACCCTAACCCTAACCCTAACCCTAACCCTAACCCTAACCCTAACCCTAACCCTAACCCTAACCCTAACCCTAACCCTAACCCTAACCCTAACCCTAACCCTAACCCTAACCCTAACCCTAACCCTAACCCTAACCCTAACCCTAACCCTAACCCTAACCCTAACCCTAACCCTAACCCTAACCCTAACCCTAACCCTAACCCTAACCCTAACCCTAACCCTAACCCTAACCCTAACCCTAACCCTAACCCTAACCCTAACCCTAACCCTAACCCTAACCCTAACCCTAACCCTAACCCTAACCCTAACCCTAACCCTAACCCTAACCCTAACCCTAACCCTAACCCTAACCCTAACCCTAACCCTAACCCTAACCCTAACCCTAACCCTAACCCTAACCCTAACCCTAACCCTAACCCTAACCCTAACCCTAACCCTAACCCTAACCCTAACCCTAACCCTAACCCTAACCCTAACCCTAACCCTAACCCTAACCCTAACCCTAACCCTAACCCTAACCCTAACCCTAACCCTAACCCTAACCCTAACCCTAACCCTAACCCTAACCCTAACCCTAACCCTAACCCTAACCCTAACCCTAACCCTAACCCTAACCCTAACCCTAACCCTAACCCTAACCCTAACCCTAACCCTAACCCTAACCCTAACCCTAACCCTAACCCTAACCCTAACCCTAACCCTAACCCTAACCCTAACCCTAACCCTAACCCTAACCCTAACCCTAACCCTAACCCTAACCCTAACCCTAACCCTAACCCTAACCCTAACCCTAACCCTAACCCTAACCCTAACCCTAACCCTAACCCTAACCCTAACCCTAACCCTAACCCTAACCCTAACCCTAACCCTAACCCTAACCCTAACCCTAACCCTAACCCTAACCCTAACCCTAACCCTAACCCTAACCCTAACCCTAACCCTAACCCTAACCCTAACCCTAACCCTAACCCTAACCCTAACCCTAACCCTAACCCTAACCCTAACCCTAACCCTAACCCTAACCCTAACCCTAACCCTAACCCTAACCCTAACCCTAACCCTAACCCTAACCCTAACCCTAACCCTAACCCTAACCCTAACCCTAACCCTAACCCTAACCCTAACCCTAACCCTAACCCTAACCCTAACCCTAACCCTAACCCTAACCCTAACCCTAACCCTAACCCTAACCCTAACCCTAACCCTAACCCTAACCCTAACCCTAACCCTAACCCTAACCCTAACCCTAACCCTAACCCTAACCCTAACCCTAACCCTAACCCTAACCCTAACCCTAACCCTAACCCTAACCCTAACCCTAACCCTAACCCTAACCCTAACCCTAACCCTAACCCTAACCCTAACCCTAACCCTAACCCTAACCCTAACCCTAACCCTAACCCTAACCCTAACCCTAACCCTAACCCTAACCCTAACCCTAACCCTAACCCTAACCCTAACCCTAACCCTAACCCTAACCCTAACCCTAACCCTAACCCTAACCCTAACCCTAACCCTAACCCTAACCCTAACCCTAACCCTAACCCTAACCCTAACCCTAACCCTAACCCTAACCCTAACCCTAACCCTAACCCTAACCCTAACCCTAACCCTAACCCTAACCCTAACCCTAACCCTAACCCTAACCCTAACCCTAACCCTAACCCTAACCCTAACCCTAACCCTAACCCTAACCCTAACCCTAACCCTAACCCTAACCCTAACCCTAACCCTAACCCTAACCCTAACCCTAACCCTAACCCTAACCCTAACCCTAACCCTAACCCTAACCCTAACCCTAACCCTAACCCTAACCCTAACCCTAACCCTAACCCTAACCCTAACCCTAACCCTAACCCTAACCCTAACCCTAACCCTAACCCTAACCCTAACCCTAACCCTAACCCTAACCCTAACCCTAACCCTAACCCTAACCCTAACCCTAACCCTAACCCTAACCCTAACCCTAACCCTAACCCTAACCCTAACCCTAACCCTAACCCTAACCCTAACCCTAACCCTAACCCTAACCCTAACCCTAACCCTAACCCTAACCCTAACCCTAACCCTAACCCTAACCCTAACCCTAACCCTAACCCTAACCCTAACCCTAACCCTAACCCTAACCCTAACCCTAACCCTAACCCTAACCCTAACCCTAACCCTAACCCTAACCCTAACCCTAACCCTAACCCTAACCCTAACCCTAACCCTAACCCTAACCCTAACCCTAACCCTAACCCTAACCCTAACCCTAACCCTAACCCTAACCCTAACCCTAACCCTAACCCTAACCCTAACCCTAACCCTAACCCTAACCCTAACCCTAACCCTAACCCTAACTAACCCTAACCCTAACCCTAACCCTAACCCTAACCCTAACCCTAACCCTAACCCTAACCCTAACCCTAACCCTAACCCTAACCCTAACCCTAACCCTAACCCTAACCCTAACCCTAACCCTAACCCTAACCCTAACCCTAACCCTAACCCTAACCCTAACCCTAACCCTAACCCTAACCCTAACCCTAACCCTAACCCTAACCCTAACCCTAACCCTAACCCTAACCCTAACCCTAACCCTAACCCTAACCCTAACCCTAACCCTAACCCTAACCCTAACCCTAACCCTAACCCTAACCCTAACCCTAACCCTAACCCTAACCCTAACCCTAACCCTAACCCTAACCCTAACCCTAACCCTAACCCTAACCCTAACCCTAACCCTAACCCTAACCCTAACCCTAACCCTAACCCTAACCCTAACCCTAACCCTAACCCTAACCCTAACCCTAACCCTAACCCTAACCCTAACCCTAACCCTAACCCTAACCCTAACCCTAACCCTAACCCTAACCCTAACCCTAACCCTAACCCTAACCCTAACCCTAACCCTAACCCTAACCCTAACCCTAACCCTAACCCTAACCCTAACCCTAACCCTAACCCTAACCCTAACCCTAACCCTAACCCTAACCCTAACCCTAACCCTAACCCTAACCCTAACCCTAACCCTAACCCTAACCCTAACCCTAACCCTAACCCTAACCCTAACCCTAACCCTAACCCTAACCCTAACCCTAACCCTAACCCTAACCCTAACCCTAACCCTAACCCTAACCCTAACCCTAACCCTAACCCTAACCCTAACCCTAACCCTAACCCTAACCCTAACCCTAACCCTAACCCTAACCCTAACCCTAACCCTAACCCTAACCCTAACCCTAACCCTAACCCTAACCCTAACCCTAACCCTAACCCTAACCCTAACCCTAACCCTAACCCTAACCCTAACCCTAACCCTAACCCTAACCCTAACCCTAACCCTAACCCTAACCCTAACCCTAACCCTAACCCTAACCCTAACCCTAACCCTAACCCTAACCCTAACCCTAACCCTAACCCTAACCCTAACCCTAACCCTAACCCTAACCCTAACCCTAACCCTAACCCTAACCCTAACCCTAACCCTAACCCTAACCCTAACCCTAACCCTAACCCTAACCCTAACCCTAACCCTAACCCTAACCCTAACCCTAACCCTAACCCTAACCCTAACCCTAACCCTAACCCTAACCCTAACCCTAACCCTAACCCTAACCCTAACCCTAACCCTAACCCTAACCCTAACCCTAACCCTAACCCTAACCCTAACCCTAACCCTAACCCTAACCCTAACCCTAACCCTAACCCTAACCCTAACCCTAACCCTAACCCTAACCCTAACCCTAACCCTAACCCTAACCCTAACCCTAACCCTAACCCTAACCCTAACCCTAACCCTAACCCTAACCCTAACCCTAACCCTAACCCTAACCCTAACCCTAACCCTAACCCTAACCCTAACCCTAACCCTAACCCTAACCCTAACCCTAACCCTAACCCTAACCCTAACCCTAACCCTAACCCTAACCCTAACCCTAACCCTAACCCTAACCCTAACCCTAACCCTAACCCTAACCCTAACCCTAACCCTAACCCTAACCCTAACCCTAACCCTAACCCTAACCCTAACCCTAACCCTAACCCTAACCCTAACCCTAACCCTAACCCTAACCCTAACCCTAACCCTAACCCTAACCCTAACCCTAACCCTAACCCTAACCCTAACCCTAACCCTAACCCTAACCCTAACCCTAACCCTAACCCTAACCCTAACCCTAACCCTAACCCTAACCCTAACCCTAACCCTAACCCTAACCCTAACCCTAACCCTAACCCTAACCCTAACCCTAACCCTAACCCTAACCCTAACCCTAACCCTAACCCTAACCCTAACCCTAACCCTAACCCTAACCCTAACCCTAACCCTAACCCTAACCCTAACCCTAACCCTAACCCTAACCCTAACCCTAACCCTAACCCTAACCCTAACCCTAACCCTAACCCTAACCCTAACCCTAACCCTAACCCTAACCCTAACCCTAACCCTAACCCTAACCCTAACCCTAACCCTAACCCTAACCCTAACCCTAACCCTAACCCTAACCCTAACCCTAACCCTAACCCTAACCCTAACCCTAACCCTAACCCTAACCCTAACCCTAACCCTAACCCTAACCCTAACCCTAACCCTAACCCTAACCCTAACCCTAACCCTAACCCTAACCCTAACCCTAACCCTAACCCTAACCCTAACCCTAACC